>NC_048287.1:31070730-31111371 GCF_009762535.1 Notolabrus celidotus | reverse complement strand
ACACTGGTCTCTGCTCAGGGACCGTGAGACCAGAGTCTGAGAGCCCTGGGTGGCCTCACAGGTCACAGAGCCCAACTTCCTCCACTGGTCTACAGGGAGCCTCAGGGTGCTGCTCCAGCTGTAGAGGCCGTCCTTCTGCAGCGCCCCGGGGCTCATGCTCTCCTCCCAGCTGCTGCTGATGCTGCCGCCACCGCCCATCTTCCAGGCCAGAATCCAGCCTGAGGGGTAGCCCTTGTTGGCCAGGCACATGAGCGTGGCCGTCCCCTGCTGCAGCTCCTTATCGGAGGGGGGCAGCACCGTCAGGGTGGGGCGCGTATCACCTAGGAGACACCAATCAGCTTAGAGGACAGGGACCACACAGCTTCCAATCAAACAGCAGACACTGAGACAGCTTTAATGTTGAAAGTTGAACTTCTGCTTGAAGGAGTTTGTGTCAGGTGTTTTTTCTGCTCCACCAGTCACTCACTCACACATTGTTTCACTTCCCTTTAAGAAGCCTCTCATGCATATCAGCACAGAGACACTCATCATACAGAACCAGCTCAAACACATCAAACTACAAATTCAATATCTGACAGAAACTCATCAAATCATTCAAACCTCTGTAAAACATGTTGAACTATTCAGAGGGGACGAAACTCAAACGTGCTTCATGTGAATCAAAATGATAATCAGATTAAAAACTCTTCAAACGCCTCAATGAGAGAAATATCCTTCAAAGTTTTCACTGCAGTGTAAAATATGATGTTAGAACAAAGAAGAAAAGAGAATAAATTTTTCATCAACTTCAAGCTTTTTAACTTTCAACAACTTCTGACTAGACTGAGTCAAACTAGGTTCAGTGCAGCTGTCCTGAGTTTACCTCCACGGCACAAAAACAAGGATGAAAAAAATCAACGATTAAAGAGACGAAATTTAAAGAAGTAGTTCTGTTACCAACGAGGATTTAAACGATTCTGTCTCTAAAAGATTAAGAGTTGAAATTTAAACTTACTTCCAACATCCAGTCTGGTTCCTCCACCGAACGTGAGCCACAGTGATACAAAGTCATTGAGCCGCCGTACAAAAACCTCTGACTGTAGAGAGACACGGCTCTCTGACTCTGACTGAACTAAACCTACCATCACTTCAAGACTGAACTCTACCCTGAGACTGAAAGTCAAGTATTTAAAAATGATGATTCTGGTCTGATGTACACTTTAAGCTTTATTACACTTTTATGTTACTTCTTTAAAAACCTAAATCCTTTCACCTCAGCTTTGTCCACATCACCTCTAAAACATGCAACAGGAGAGGAAATGATAATATCTGTTTCCATCAGTCTTGAATGTGAAAAAAGAGAAACAAAAATAAGTTACTGATTTAAAAAAAGAGTGAAAATTTGACTTACTTCCAACATCCAGTCTGGTTCCTCCACCGAACGTGTACCACAGTGATACAAAGTCATTGAGCCGCCGTACAAAAACCTCTGACTGTAGAGAGACACGGCTCTCTGACTCTGACACAAACAGAGTCTCCTGAATGAGTCTCTGCCTGAAAGACCTTCAGGAGAAAACGGGAGCAGACATTCAAACATTGCAACACATTTTCAAAAAGAAACATTTTCTCAGATATTTATTTATTTAAGAATCATTTGAAATCCATTTTCTTCAACACAAGATTAATAAGACTGAAGATATGGGGCGCCGTTTGTAAGGTTGAGCACACTGAAAATATCAACAACAATTCTCAACATTTAACTCCAAAATGTCATAAAATCATAATGTAAATTTTAAGAGTCAAATTTTTATCACAATTAGAAGAATATTTATGATCTTCTTCATATTTAATTTTGTTGTAAAAAATATTTTTGGTTGCAATCACAGTAAAATCAAAATGGTAAATCTAAATCTAAATATTAAATGTCAGTATTAATGTTATATATGAATATAAATGTTAAATATTAAATTTAAATGTTAAGCATAAATATTAAATATATATCTAAATGTTGAATGTTTATTATTAGATATTAATATAAATGTTAAGAATTAATTTTAAATATAAATGGTAAACATGAATATTAAAAATAAATAAAGATGTTAAATGTTAATTCTAAATGGTAAATATCAAAGTCAAATATGAATATGAATATAAATGTTAAATATTATATTTAAATGTTAAGTTTACATATTAAATATATATCAAAATGTTTAATGTTGAATGTTTATTATTAGATATAAATATAAATGTTAAAAATTAATGTTAAATATAAATGGTAAACATGAATTTTAAAAATAAATAAAGATGTTAAATGTTAATTCTAAATGGTAAATATCAAAGTCAAATATGAATATGAAAAATAAATGTTAAATATTATATTTAAATGTTAAGTTTACATATTAAATATATATCTAAATGTCTAATTTTAAATATAAATATAAGTTATATAAAATACATGCAAAATATCATAACTAATTCACAAAAATATAAATGTTAAATGTTGAATCTAAATGTTAAATATAAAGATAAATGTTAAAATGTAAATATAAATATAAATATTAAGTATCAATCTAAATATAAATGTTAAATGTTGCTCTGCGATCCTAAATATTACCTTCTTTGGAAATACACACTGGAAAAGATGAGATGCTAAAATAAAAGCTTCATAAAAAAGATCCAGACTTAAAGCATCTCAGCTTGTCTGGATCTTAGTCTGGGTCAGTTCTGTCTCTGAGCGTTGTGAAATCTCTTTATGGACTCCAAAACTGGCTTTCTAACATTTTTAAGGCCGGCAGTCCGTCTAGTAACCCGAAGGAGTCAGGATGACAGACTATGGTTGGGATATCTGTATCACTTTATGAAGCTTTTATTTTGGTATGAAAGGCACCCTGTACAAATTCAAACATTTAGATTTATATTTAATATTTATATTTGAAAATGTACACTACATTTTTATGATGTTTTGGAGCTAAATGTGGAGAATTGCTGCTGTTATTGTCAGTGTGCACAATGCAAAATAGAAGCATGACTCGAAATGACTCAACATTATTTCACCAGTTGTGTGATTCATTTATTGATCCTTCGTTAACATCATCATCAGCATGATCTAAATCCCTGTTGGAGTGAGTCTGAGCATTTCCATAGAGAGCCACTTTGCATCAGCAGCACCATGCTCCAGTGCTCTGGGAGAGTTTATAGTCCTGAGAGTTGAACACTGGATGACTGACAGCTGTCCTTCATCACAACAGAAGCCACAGAAATCCTCCTCCTCCTCATCAAAAACATGACTCTGATCTGCGTCCTCATCTGGACTCTCCTCTGCTGCTGCTTCACAGGTAAAGTCCAGAGAATCAAACTCCTCTCCTCTATGAACATCCGTCCCTCTGAAATGAAGCCCACAAAACCCTGACGCTGCTTTATGTTTCTGTCTCTGTATCCTCAGAGTCCAGAGGACAGGTCACAGTGACTCAGCCTGCAGCATTGAGCTCTGCTCCGGGAGGCTCCGTCACCATCTCATGCAGGACCAGTCAGGATGTTTATAGTAATAACTGTATGTTCTGGTACCAACAGAAAGATGGAGAAACTCCTAAACTGCTCATTAAGTATGCTAGCACTCGAGAATCAGGGATTTCAGATCGTTTTACAGGCAGTGGATCTGGATCTAGCTTCACTCTGACCATCAGTGGAGTCCAGACTGAAGATGCTGCAGTTTACTACTGTCAGAGTTTTCACTACATCAACAGTCAGTATGTGTTCACACAGTGAAAAAGCGTCGTACAAAAACCTCCCTCAGTCAGACTGAACAGAAACTGAACTGACAGCTGCAGCTGGAAGCTTCTGCAGAGACTGACACACTTCACTGAAGACACACACACAGTATCTTATCAAACACACACCACCATAAATCATCCTGTATGCTGATGATATACAGTTACACTTTACAAACCCTCATTTCCCACTGATTATGTTCATACAGCAAACATTATTTAAATTAATAATCCCCTCCTTTTTTAAAAACCTCTCAATTAGACATTTGAACAAACTCATATGAACTGTTTAATTAAGCAGAAGTCCAAACTAGAAGTAAATCCAGTGAAACCCAGTCGACTGCCCTCATCTATGATAAGTATCTACAGTCTGGTTTAATGTCCAAATATTTTCTGCCTTCAAACACTCACATTTTTGCATTTTCCTTGAAACAAAATCAAATCTCATTAAAAGCATCATGTCACTAAAGTTGCTTTGTGAACTCCAAATCCTCATCATTTAATCTGTGACTGAAACATTCATGTTGTCAAAGCTGTTGGAGAGAAACACCATAATATGTTGAGGACGGTCACATCTGACTGACTCTGTGTGTTTGCATACGTGTCCTTCCTCTTTGCTCTCAGACATTAAGAGGTCAGTGTTGATCAGCGGCTGTCCAGGCCTTTCAGAGACACTGACACGTCCACAGCTCAATGATGAAGTCATTTATTCTACTGATGGCCACCCTGAGGCTCCTTGTTCACGGTGAGGATCACGTGTGAGACAACTTTTAGAAACGTTTCTCTGTGTTGAAGAAATGAGACTCTTCTGTTTGGATGTTGGTTGTCTTTCTCCAAGCTGGACTTGTCTCAGTAATCTGTTTCTTCTTCTTCATGTGTCCCAGGTTCATCTGGAGACATTATCCTGACTCAGGATCCTGGATCTCAGTCTGTGGTTCCAGGACAGACTGTTTCTATCAGATGTAAAGCCAGTTCAAGTGTTAGTACTTGTCTGCACTGGTACCTTCAGGAAGCTGGAAAATCTCCCAAACTCTTGATTCATTCTGCTTCAAGTCGTCAGTCTGGAGTTTCAGATCGTTTCAGTGGGAGTGGATCTGGGACTGACTTCACTCTGACCATCAGAGGAGTCCAAACTGATGATTCAGGAGATTATTACTGTCAGCAGTGTAACAGCTGGCCGCTCACACAGTGATACAACGTCGTAAAAAAACCTCCCTCAGATAAAGAGGAAGTGATCTGAATCAACAGCTGAGTAGTGACAGAGACATGGAGCCGACTAGGTCCTTAAAACAATCCACACATGTCATGATTCTCTTCAGCTGTCCTGTCCAATAAAGACAAACGATGCCCCAAAGACATAAAAGACAAGACAAGATTTAAATGATGTTTGGAGTTATTAATCAGCACAAAAATAAAAACATAATCTTTGTTATTTCAGGTCGGACATTTAATACCCAGTCTGGTTTCTGCACCAACAAACCTCTACAGTTTAACAACCTCAACGAGCGACTGTGAAGAAACCACTTTAACAAACACGGCTCTTTGACATGGATACAACAAAACTTCACAAGATGAGTCACTTTATATAAATTCATGTCCAGTAAGAACTGATCAGAAAACTGTGATGTTAACATTTTTACTTGATACAAAATCAGACTACACTTGTTATTGATTTCTCTTTGTTTATAAATGATAAAAGACAAACTAGAATTCAACAGAAATGTCCTGAGGTTCATTAGTCCATCAATCATTTCCATAGAGAGCCACTTTGCATCAGCAGCACCATGCTCCAGTGCTCTGGGAGACTTTATAGTCCTGAGAGTTGAACACTGGATGACTGACAGCTGTCCTTCATCACAACAGAAGACACAGAAATCCTCCTCCTCCTCATCAGAAACATGACTCTGATCTGCGTCCTCATCTGGACTCTCCTCTGCTGCTGCTTCACAGGTAAAGTCCAGAGAATCAAACTCCTCTCCTCTATGAACATCCGTCCCTCTGAAATGAAGCCCACAAAACCCTGACGCTGCTTTATGTTTCTGTCTCTGTATCCTCAGAGTCCAGAGGACAGGTCACAGTGACTCAGTCTGCAGCAGTGAGCTCTGCTCCGGGAGGCTCCGTCACCATCTCATGCAGGATCAGTCAGAATGTTCATGGTAATAGCTATCTGCACTGGTACCAACAGAAAGATGGAGAAACTACTAAACTGCTCATTTATATTACTAGCACTCGAGTATCAGGGATTCCAGATCGTTTTACAGGCAGTGGATCTGGATCTAGCTTCACTCTGACCATCAGTGGAGTCCAGACTGAAGATGCTGCAGTTTACTACTGTCAGAGTCTTCATAACATCAACAGTCAGTGGGTGTTCACACAGTGAAAAAGCGTCGTACAAAAACCTCCCTCAGTCAGACTGAACAGAAACTGAACTGACAGCTGCAGCTGGAAGCTTCTGCAGAGACTGACACACTTCACTGAAGACACACACACAGTATCTTATCAAACACACACCACCATAAAATCATCCTGTATGCTGATGATATACAGTTATACTTTTTAAACCCTCATGTCCCACTGATTATGTCCATAAAGCCATCACTCATTTATGGAACCAGTGCGTCTCAAACTAAAGGCTGTACTGAAGGTTGTCAGCCTGAAACCCTGCAGTAATGAACTGTAGTGAACCCTTCCTCATGGTCGATGGTACAGATTAACTACAATAATTAAAGATAACTTCATAATCGACATCCTCTGAATACAGAGGATGTCAAGCTGCTGAGTATGATCACGTAGAAGAAGTAGCTAACATATGGAAGTTGTTCTGGACGGTGGAATCAGAGGGAGTATTGTTTATTCGTTGTGTAAATAAATCATTTATTAAATCAATATCTTCTGATGACATGTCTTGTCTTTAGTTGGAAGCCTGGTAATAAGCAGGAGAATGTTTGGTGAATTGGTGGTTATGCAAATTAGAAACCTTACTGCATGAGCAAGACACGAACACAAACAACATGCTGACTATACATGAGCTGTAATATATTGCTTAGTTGGTTTTCTTGTGTATTTAGCTGGTACCTTCATTGTTTGAATTTTAAACTTCTTCTTTCTAGAAGTGTAAATACAAGATCTAATGCCTTTATTATTAAATTATGTTTACTCAATGGTCCCTTGAAGAGACCGGTCCAGTGATTATCATCAAACATTATCATCAGTGTAATTTAGACCCTGTTGGAGTGAGTCAGAGCATTTCCATAGAGAGTCACTTTGCATCAGCAGCACCATGCTCCAGTGCTCTGGGAGAGTTTATAGTCCTGAGAGTTGAACACTGGATGACTGACAGCTGTCCTTCATCACAACAGAAGACACAGAAATCCTCCTCCTCCTCCTCATCAAAAACATGACTCTGATCTGCGTCCTCATCTGGACTCTCCTCTGCTGCTGCTTCACAGGTAAAGTCCAGAGAATCAAACTCCTCTCCTCTATGAACATCCGTCCCTCTGAAATGAAGCCCACAAAACCCTGACGCTGCTTTATGTTTCTGTCTCTGTATCCTCAGAGTCCAGAGGACAGTTCACAGTGACTCAGCCTGCAGCAGTGAGCTCTGCTCCAGGAGGCTCCGTTACCATCTCATGCAGGACCAGTCAGAATGTTTATGTTTATAGCAGCTACCACCGTTTAGCCTGGTACCAACAGAAAGATGGAGAAACTCCTAAACGGCTCATTTATCGTGCTAGCACTCGAGTATCAGGGATTCCAGATCGTTTTACAGGCAGTGGATCACACTCAAACTTTGCTCTGACCATCAGTGGAGTCCAGACTGAAGATGCTGCAGTTTACTACTGTCAGAGTTATCATGAAATCAACAGTCAGAGTGTGTTCACACAGTGAAAAAGCGTCGTACAAAAACCTCCCTCAGTCAGACTGAACAGAAACTGAACTGACAGCTGCAGCTGGAAGCTTCTGCAGAGACTGACACACTTCACTGAAGACACACACACAGTATCTTATCAAACACATAAAATCATCCTGTATGCTGATGATTTACAGCTATACTTTTTAAACCCTCATGTCCCACTGATTATGTCCATAAAGTCACCGTTATTTAAATCCATCATTCTTCCCCTCTTGAAAAATACTCATGAAGATCAAATAAAGTCACAAACACAAACAATGAATTTGATTGACAGATTTTTATTGTCTGTTAATGAAACTCAAAGAAAACAACAAGCTGGTAAATGTTTGTGCTGAAAGCTGTGAAATAAAGAGAGAGAGAGAGACAGCAGCAGAGAGCATAGAGAGACCAGGAGCAGAGTTCCAGTGAGTCAGGACTAGGAACACTGGTCTCTCCTCAGTGTCTCTGAGAGTGGAGTCTGGGAGCCCTGGGTGGCCTCACAGGTCACAGAGCCCAGCTTCCTCCACTGGTCTGCAGGGAGCCTCAGGGTGCTGCTCCAGCTGTAAAGGCCGTCCTTCTGCAGCGCTCCGGGGCTCCTGCTCTGCTCCCCGCTGCTCCTTCTGTCGTCCACCTTCCAGGCCAGACTCCAGTCTGAGGGGAAGCCCTTGTTGGCCAGGCACATGAGTGTGGCCGTCCCCTGCTGCAGCTCCTTATCGGAGGGGGGAAGCACCGTCAGGGCGGGGCGCACTAGACCCACTGAGAAACCAGACAGAGAGAGACCACATGAAGAAAGTTCAGTTAGTGAGGGAAAGAAAAGCGGGCTGCTGCTGCTGGGTCTGATGCTCGTCCTCAGGACGGGTGAAACCGGTCCTCTGTGTTTCACTTCCCTCTCTGGTCTCAGTAACCACGGCAACAGACAGGCATCACTGCTGAAGCGTGGCAACAGACGTGTTTCAGGACTACAGATGAAGTGTCAGGAGGGGAACTCTTTGGTGTGATGAACAAAGTGTAACATCAGCGTTTAAACATTCCACCGTCTGAAAAAGACCACAAGACTTCAGCCGGTCCAAAAGTCCTCAGATACAGAGAGTTTTTATTCAGCGTGGAACCAGCACACAAGAAAGACTTTACCACTGAACACTTCACTAACAAGGACTTTCATCTGAAGCGGACTGTCAGTATAAGCAGCTGTAGAGAGGTCCTCAGAATGAGGGATTAAAGTCAGGATGTGAAGTTAGACTGGAGCAGTTTTTACAGAGAACACTCTCACTGAAGAAATACTTGGAGGTTTTAATCGCTGAAAGTTTCACATGATGATTCAAAATATCATGGAGTCAAAGTTTGAGACAAAGATCTTTAAATGCAGAATGAACAGAGAGAAATGTCTTCTAGAATGAACTGTACTTTTTCACAACAATCAAATGTTGAGAGAGTCCAAACTGTGAGTGAGATCTCTGGAGTCAAACTACAGACTCATCAGACTGAGTGTTATCTGTCAAACACTGAAGAAATGCTCACACCCGGTATATCACATTGAATTCAGCAGACTTAATATTTGTTTCTGTTCAATAAAAATCAGAGCAATGATTGATTTAGAGTTTGTGGAGAAGTAGAAAGTGACTTACCGTTAACATTCAGTCTGGTTCCTCCACCGAACGTGTACCACAGTGATACAAAGTCATTGAGCCGCCGTACAAAAACCTCTGACTGTAGAGAGACACGGCTCTCTGACTCTGACACAAACAAACTCAACACACACTCTTCCTGATCTTCAAAGAAGTCACTCTTTGATTTAGATTTGTCAAACAGTCACACAGCTTTTCTGAGTTTATTACAACTTTACATCCATTCTTACAGTTTTTACAGTCCGAGTGAAAACTACCCCCAGAGACCTGAATCAGACACAAGACCATCTGAAGGAACATCTTTCTGCATTCATCACAAACACTGAAACATACGAAGCTGAAGCAACACTTTGTCAATCATTTCTTTGATCCACGTATTGATGATCGATAAGGAGCATGCTGACAGTGATCCCAGTCCCTGTTGGAATGAGTCAGAGCATTTCCATAGAGAGCCACTTTGCATCAGCAGCACCATGCTCCAGTGCTCTGGGAGAGTTTATAGTCCTGAGAGTTGAACACTGGATGACTGACAGCTGTCCTTCATCACAACAGAAGCCACAGAAATCCTCCTCCTCCTCCTCATCAAAAACATGACTCTGATCTGCGTCCTCATCTGGACTCTCCTCTGCTGCTGCTTCACAGGTAAAGTCCAGAGAATCAAACTCCTCTCCTCTATGAACATCCGTCCCTCTGAAATGAAGCCCACAAAACCCTGACGCTGCTTTATGTTTCTGTCTCTGTATCCTCAGAGTCCAGAGGACAGGTCACAGTGACTCAGCCTGCAGCAGTGAGCTCTGCTCCGGGAGGCTCCGTCACCATCTCATGCAGGACCAGTCAGGATGTTTATGTTGACAGCTACCACCGTTTAGCCTGGTACCAACAGAAAGATGGAGAAACTCCTAAACTGCTCATTTACTATGCTAGCACTCGAGAATCAGGTATTCCAAATCGTTTTACAGGCAGTGGATCTGGATCTAGCTTCACTCTGACCATCAGTGGAGTCCAGACTGAAGATGCTGCAGTTTACTACTGTCAAAGTGCACATCACATCAACAGTCAGTGGGTGTGCACACAGTGAAAAAGCGTCGTACAAAAACCTCCCTCAGTCAGACTGAACAGAAACTGAACTGACAGCTGCAGCTGGAAGCTTCTGCAGAGACTGACACACTTCACTGAAGACACACACACACACACACACACACACACAGTATCTTATCAAACACACACCACCATAAAATCATCTTGTATGCTGATGATATACAGTCAAACTTTACAAACCCTTATCTCCCACTGATTATGTCCATAAAGCAAACATTATTTAAATTAATAATCCCCACCTTTTTTAAAAATGTCTCAATTAGACATTTGAACAAACTCATATGAACTGTTTAATTAAGCAGAAGTCCAAACTAGAAGTAAATCCAGTGAAACCCAGTCGACTGCCCTCATCTATGATAAGTATCTACAGTCTGGTTTAATGTCCAAATATTTTCTGCCTTCAAACTCTCACATTTTTGCATTTTCCTTGAAATAAAATCAAATCTCATTTAAAGCATCATGTCACTAAAGTTGCTTTGTGAACTCCAAATCCTCATCATTTAATCTGTGACTGTAACATTCATGTTGTCAAAGCTGTTGGAGAGAAACACCATAATATGTTGAGGACGGTCACATCTGACTGACTCTTTGTGTTTGCATACGTGTCCTTCCTCTTTGCTCTCAGACATTAAGAGGTCAGTGTTGATCAGCGGCTGTCCAGGCCTTTCAGAGACACTGACACGTCCACAGCTCAATGATGAAGTCATTTATTCTACTGATGGCCACCCTGAGGCTCCTTGTTCACGGTGAGGATCACGTGTGAGACAACTTTTAGAAACGTTTCTCTGTGTTGAAGAAATGAGACTCTTCTGTTTGGATGTTGGTTGTCTTTCTCCAAGCTGGACTTGTCTCAGTAATCTGTTTCTTCTTCTTCATGTGTCCCAGGTTCATCTGGAGACATTATCCTGACTCAGGATCCTGGATCTCAGTCTGCTCTCCCAGGACAGACTGTTTCTATCAGATGTAAATCCAGCAGACTGATAGGTGACGACATCGACTGGTACCTTCAGAAAACAGGAGAGGCTCCTAAACTCCTGATTGTTGATACCACATCCCGTCAGTCTGGAGTTCCAGATCGATTCAGTGCGACAGCCCATCAGACTGACTTTACTCTGACCATCAGAGGAGTCCAACCTGAGGATGCAGGAGATTATTACTGTCAGCAGCATAACAACCGCCCGTTCACACAGTGATTCAACGTCGTACAAAAACCTCCCTCAGATAAAGAGGAAGTGATCTGAATCAACAGCCGTGTAGTGACAGAGACACAGAGCCAACGGAACAGTCCAGACACTTATCCATTGAGTTCTGTAGGTTTCAACATCAGCTAATAAAATGTAGCTTATCTGTCTTCAGTTATTTTGACCAGCATGTTTGTTGCTGTGCAATGACACATCATACAGATGTGGACGACTGCAGACTCTGGAGAAATGGGCTGGTCTCTCTGATGGTGTTTTAGCCTGGTTCACTTCTTTTCTTCTGAACAGATAATTATTTATCAGCCTCAGTGCTTGTGAGTCTGAGACACGTGATTTTAACAACAACATTCCTCAAGGAAGAATTCTTGGGCCTCTTTTATTCTCACTGTACATACTTCCACTTGGTCGTATCATCTCTCATCATGTCCATTATCAATTTTTATGCAGACGACACTCAGTTTAACATCTTTGTCTCACCAACAACCCAGTTACACTTTAATCCTTCATCGCCTCTGTTTCTGATATTAATGTATGGATGAGGGAGAACTTTAAAAAACTGAACAGAGATGGAGAACGAGAAAGGGACCCCTGGTGGAGAGAATACCAACACCAGGAGCTTGGACAGAGCATTTCCATAGAGAGCCACTTTGCATCAGCAGCACCATGCTCCAGTGCTCTGGGAGAGTTTATAGTCCTGAGAGTTGAACACCGGATGACTGACAGCTGTCCTTCATCACAACAGAAGCCACAGAAATCCTCCTCCTCCTCATCAAAAACATGACTCTGATCTGCGTCCTCATCTGGACTCTCCTCTGCTGCTGCTTCACAGGTAAAGTCCAGAGAATCAAACTCCTCTCCTCTATGAACATCCGTCCCTCTGAAATGAAGCCCACAAAACCCTGACGCTGCTTTATGTTTCTGTCTCTGTATCCTCAGAGTCCAGAGGACAGGTCACAGTGACTCAGCCTGCAGCAGTGAGCTCTGCTCCAGGAGGCTCCGTCACCATCTCATGCAGGACCAGTCAGAATGTTAATGGTGATAATCTAGCCTGGTACCAACAGAAAGATGGAAAAATTCCTAAACTGCTCATTTACGATACCAGCTCTCGAGAATCAGGTATTCCAGATCGTTTTACAGGCAGTGGATCTGGATCTAGCTTCACTCTGACCATCAGTGGAGTCCAGACTGAAGATGCTGCAGTTTACTACTGTCAGAGTAATCACTACATCAACAGTCTGCATGTGTTCACACAGTGAAAAAGCGTCGTACAAAAACCTCCCTCAGTCAGACTGAACAGAAACTGAACTGACAGCTGCAGCTGGAAGCTTCTGCAGAGACTGACACACTTCACTGAAGACACACACACAGTATCTTATCAAACACACACACACACACACACACACACACACACACACACACACACACACACACACACACACACACACACACACACACACACACACACACACACAAGCTCCCACGGCTCATGTCCATGAAGCCATCCATATTTAAATACATAATTCCTCCCCTTTACATTTTAACAAACTCATATGACCTGTTTGATTAAGCAGAAGTCCAAACCAGAACAAATACAAGAAAATAAAGTGGAACACAATCCTCTGTCCTCATCTATGACAGGATAAGTATCTGCAGTCTGATTTAATGTCAGTTTCGTCTGAGCTGAGTCTTGACGAGTCAGAACTTTCTTCAGTTAAACAAAGAAAAAACTGAAATGATTGTTTTTGGAGGAAGAAAGGTTAAAGGTTACTGCTCAGCTCCAATCTGCACAGATGAAATGTTCAAACCAAGCCAGAAACCTTGGTGCAGTCTTAGACTCAGACCTTAATTTCAGCAGCCACATTAAGACCATTACAAAGTCAGCCTACTATCACCTTAAGAATATATCAAGGATTAAAGGACTCATGTCTCAGCAGGATGCAGAAAAACTCCTCCATGCATTTATCTTTAGCAGACTAGACTACTGTAACGGGGTCTTTACAGGACTCCTTAAAAGGTCCATCAGACGGCTGCAGCTCATACAGAATGCTGCTGCTCGAGTCCTAACAAGGACCAACAAAGTAGACCACATCACTCCAGTTCTTAGATCTCTACACTGGCTTCCTGTCTGTCAGAGAATCGACTTTAAAATCCTGCTGATGGTTTATAAAGCACTGAATGCTTTAGGCTGATCTGCTACTACTTTATGAACCACCTGGACCTCTGAGGTCATCAGGTCCCGGTCTGCTTTCAGTCCCTAGAGTCAGAAGGAAACATGGTGAAGCAGCGTTTAGTCATTATGCACCACATATCTGGAACACACTCCCTGAAAGCTGCAGGTCTGCTCCAACTCTCACCTCTTTTAAATCAAAGACTAAGACTTTTTTATTTACCTCTGCCTTCCTATCTTAGATTATTTTAACTCACTTTAAATTAAAAATTTAATTTAATTTTTAATATATTTCTAATTTTTCTTTTCTGTTTTATTATATTTGTCATTTTAATTATGTTCTTTTTTTTGCTTGTCTGAATGTTTCCAATGCTTTTAATGTTTTAATGTAAAGCACATTGAGTTGCCCTCGTGTATGAAATGCTCTATACAAATAAAGCTGCCTTGCCTTGCCATTCAATTGAATTATTACATAACTCAGTCTTTTCGTCAAATATGAACAAAATTTATATTTTTATTTTTATATTTTTTATTTTTAACTTCTTTTTATACAGGACCTGAGAAACAAGATTTCGTTCCATTCGGTATGACAATAAAAAACCTTGAATCCTTACAGGTAGCTTCTTATTTTTTAAAACTCAATGCTGCTGGTTGCACTCGAGCACAAATACGTCACACTCTACTCGTGATAAACAACCGTGGAAACATCTATGGATCTTCTGTAAGGTTAGTTATAAGATCAGAAGTTTGAAAAAGACTTAATTTGACTAAAGCAACAAATATGTTAAAGAAGTGAAAGAAAGTCAGGGAAGAGGCACAGCTCTTTTGAGATAAAATCTTTATTGTTTTAAAACATTGAATCCATCAGCATGAGTAGAAACAGTGAAATGTTGAAACATGAAACATGTCATGATTGAAAGAGAGAACCAGAGACAGAGAGTTTAGACTGAGAGCAGGAACAGAGAACAAACAGAATCAGGGTCCCAGTGAGTCAGATCAGGACTGGCGACACTGGTCTCTGCTCAGGGACCGTGAGACCAGAGTCTGAGAGCCCTGGGTGGCCTCACAGGTCACAGAGTCCACCTTCCTCCACTGGTCTGCACGGAGCCTCAGGGTGCTGCTCCAGCTGTAGAGGCCATCCTTCTGCAGCGCCCCAGGGCTCATGCTCTCCTCCCAGCTGCTGCTGATGCTGCCGCCACCGCCCATCTTCCAGGCCAGAATCCAGCCTGAGGGGAAGCCCTTGTTGGCCAGGCACATGAGCGTGGCCGTCCCCTGCTGCAGCTCCTTATCGGAGGGGGGAAGCACCGTCAGGGTGGGGCGCGTATCACCTAGGAGACACCAATCAGCTTAGAGGACAGGGACCACGCAGCTTCCAATCAAACAGCAGACACTGAGACAGCTTTAATGTTGAAAGTTGAACTTCTGCTTGAAGGAGTTTGTGTCAGGTGTTTTTTCTGCTCCACCAGTCACTCACTCACACATTGTTTCACTTCCCTTTAAGAAGCCTCTCATGCATATCAGCACAGAGACACTCATCATACAGAACCAGCTCAAACACATCAAACTACACTGCAAATTCAATCACATAAAAACTACTGACTGCATTTCAGAGCTCTTCATGAGAATCTAAATTAGAACCAAAAGGATCAAAAAGTGCACAAAATGTTTAAAAACTGTCAAAATTGTAACAACTTCTGATCACACATATCAGAAACCTTCCTCTGCTTTACTTACCAACTCAGATAACAAAGTGACTATGACAGATTGTTGAATTCAAATCAAAGATTAAATATTAAAAATGTTAAACAGATGGTGGATTTTTTAGAACCTCCAAGTTTTTTAAATTTCAGTTTGACAGGAACGCTTCAAGATGTGTTCAGTAAAGCTGCTCTGAGTTTAGTTCCACGGCAAAGGAGACATAAAAACAGAAATACTCAAAGTCATGAGGAAATATCGTCCTGAATTAAACATAAAAACACTAAATGTAAATCAATATTTCAGTTGAAGCATTTAGTAGTTGTACAGAAACTTACTTCCAACATCCAGTCTGGTTCCTCCACCGAACGTGAACCACAGTGATACAAAGTCATTGAGCCGCCGTACAAAAACCTCTGACTGTAGAGAGACACGGCTCTCTGACTCTGACTGAACTAAACCTACCAGCCCTCAAGATGTAACTCCTTCATCAAAGTAAGACAATAAATCAGTTACTCATTAAAAACTGCTCAGCCTTTAAAGTTATACAATTTAAATTCTCATTTTTTTCTGCAACACTTTAAACTTTCAACGTGAAGTTTGTCTGTTTTCTTAAAAAATTCCCATTTTGAACAAAAAGCTAAGTGATTCATCTCCTACAGATTTCACATTAAAAACAAAGAAGCTCCTGAAACAATAAAGAGTTCATATTTGACTTACTTCCAAGATCCAGTCTGGTTCCTCCACCGAAAGTGTACCACAGTGATACAAAGTCATTGAGCCGCCGTACAAAAACCTCTGACTGTAGAGAGACACGGCTCTCTGACTCTGACACAAACAAACTCACTGAACGCGTCTCTGTTCACAGGATTTATTTCAGATTAAATTCAATCTTTAAATCAAACATTGCAACAAATTTTAAAACTGCAAGATTCTTTATTTAGAATATTTTATTCAAATGGAGATAATTTCTCAAAAGGATTTCTTCAGAAGTTTGAACCTAAATCTTAATTAATTTAAATAATAATCTCTTTTATATAAAACTTTTTAAAACAGGGTTTCAAAGTGCTGAAAACAAAGACTCAAAGGTTTTTAAAAAACTGCAAACAGATCCACAAAGTCAGAGAGACATAAAGGAAGATAAAAATGTCATGACCATCAAATAAGAAAGGAAATAAAAGAAAGTTTGAAGAATAAAAAAAAAACAAAAGATAAAAGATTAAAACAATGAAAAGATCAGAAATATAAACTGATAGAATCCTGCCAGTGATACGGCCTGAAGAAGAATAAAACATCTGGATTAAAACACGCTCAGGTGACATCTCCAGTGAAAGCACATCCATTAAAATGTGTTTTTAAAAGAGATTTAAAAGAGGAGAAAGAAGTTGTGAGTGTGATCTCCCCGGGGACGTTATTCCAGAGAAGCTCTGACAGGAAAGGCCCGCTCACCTTTGGTCCTCGACTGTGGGCAGAGCCTCAGCTGAGGACCTCGGGGTACGACCGGGGTCTAGAGTGTCCTTATAAGTCAACAATAAAATCTGTATCAGGAGCCAATGGAGGGAACCTGAAACAGGAGTGATGTGGTCTTTGCAGACGTCCTTTCAAAACTAAAATTAATGAATCAGTCCATTGATAAACGTATCATTAGTGTCAATTAAGACCCTGTCAGAGCATTTCCATAGAGAGCCACTTTGCATCAGCAGCACCATGCTCCAGTGCTCTGGGAGACTTTATAGTCCTGAGAGTTGAACACTGGATGACTGACAGCTGTCCTTCATCACAACAGAAGACACAGAAATCCTCCTCCTCCTCCTCATCAAAAACATGACTCTGATCTGCGTCCTCATCTGGACTCTCCTCTGCTGCTGCTTCACAGGTAAAGTCCAGAGAATCAAACTCCTCTCCTCTATGAACATCCGTCCCTCTGAAATGAAGCCCACAAAACCCTGACGCTGCTTTATGTTTCTGTCTCTGTATCCTCAGAGTCCAGAGGACAGGTCACAGTGACTCAGTCTGCAGCAGTGAGCTCTGCTCTGGGAGGCTCCATCACCATCTCATGCAGGACCAGTCAGGATGTTAACAATAATAACTATCTGCACTGGTACCAACAGAAAGATGGAGAAACTCCTAAACTGCTCATTTACTACATTAGCAATCGAGCATCAGGGATTCCAGGTCGTTTTACAGGCAGTGGATCTGGATCTAGCTTCACTCTGACCATCAGTGGAGTCCAGACTGAAGATGCTGCAGTTTACTACTGTCAGAGTTATCACAGTGGAGGTGTGTTCACACAGTGAAAAAGCGTCGTACAAAAACCTCCCTCAGTCAGACTGAACAGAAACTGAACTGACAGCTGCAGCTGGAAGCTTCTGCAGAGACTGACACACTTCACTGAAGACACACACACAGTATCTTATCAAACACACACCACCATAAAATCATCTTGTATGCTGATGATAAACAGTTACACTTTACAAACCCTTATCTCCCACTGATTATGTCCATAAAGCAAACATTATTTAAATTAATAATCCCCTCCTTTTTTAAAAATGTCTCAATTAGACATTTGAACAAACTCATATGAACTGTTTAATTAAGCAGAAGTCCAAACTAGAAGTAAATCCAGTGAAACCCAGTTGACTGCCCTCATCTATGATAAGTATCTACAGTCTGGTTTAATGTCCAAATATTTTCTGCCTTCAAACACTCACATTTTTGCATTTTCCTTGAGATAAAATCAAATCTTATTTAAAGCATCATGTTGCTAAAGTTGCTTTGTGAACGCCAAATCCTCATCATTTAATCTGTGACTGAAACATTCATGTTGTCAAAGCTGTTGGAGAGAAACACCATAATATGTTGAGGACGGTCACATCTGACTGACTCTGTGTGTTTGCATACGTGTCCTTCCTCTTTGCTCTCAGACATTAAGAGGTCAGTGTTGATCAGCGGCTGTCCAGGCCTTTCAGAGACACTGACACGTCCACAGCTCAATGATGAAGTCATTTATTCTACTGATGGCCACCCTGAGGCTCCTTGTTCACGGTGAGGATCACGTGTGAGACAACTTTTAGAAACGTTTCTCTGTGTTGAAGAAATGAGACTCTTCTGTTTGGATGTTGGTTGTCTTCCTCCAAGCTGGACTTGTCTCAGTAATCTGTTTCTTCTTCTTCATGTGTCCCAGGTTCATCTGGAGACATTATCCTGACTCAGGATCCTGGATCTCAGTCTGTGGTTCCAGGACAGACTGTTTCTATCAGATGTAAAGCCAGTTCAAGTGTTAGTACTTGTCTGAACTGGTACCTTCAGGAAGCTGGAAAATCTCCCAAACTCTTGATTCATTCTGCTTCAAGTCGTCAGTCTGGAGTTTCAGATCGTTTCAGTGGGAGTGGATCTGGGACTGACTTCACTCTGACCATCAGAGGAGTCCAAACTGAAGATTCAGGAGATTATTACTGTCAGCAGTGTAGCAGCTTCCCGTTCACACAGTGATACAACGTCGTACAAAAACCTCCCTCAGATAAAGAGGAAGTGATCTGAATCAACAGCTGAGTAGTGACAGAGACATGGAGCCGACTAGGTCCTTAAAACAATCCACACATGTCATGATTCTCTTCAGCTGTCCTGTCCAATAAAGACAAACGATGCCCCAAAGACATAAAAGACAAGACAAGATTTAAATGATGTTTGGAGTTATTAATCAACACAAAAATAAAAACATAATCTTTGTTATTTCAGGTCGGACATTTAATACCCAGTCTGGTTTCTGCACCAACAAACCTCTACAGTTTAACAACCTCAACGAGCGACTGTGAAGAAACCACTTTAACAAACACGGCTCTTTGACATGGATACAACAAAACTTCACAAGATGAGTCACTTTATATAAATTCATGTCCAGTAAGAACTGATCAGAAAACTGTGATGTTAACATTTTTACTTGATACAAAATCAGACTACACTTGTTATTGATTTCTCTTTGTGTATAAATGATAAAAGACAAACTAGAATTCAACAGAAATGTCCTGAGGTTCATTAGTCCATCAATCATTTCCATAGAGAGCCACTTTGCATCAGCAGCACCATGCTCCAGTGCTCTGGGAGATTTTATAGTCCTGAGAGTTGAACACTGGATGACTGACAGCTGTCCTTCATCACAACAGAAGCCACAGAAATCCTCCTCCTCCTCCTCAAAAACATGACTCTGATCTGCGTCCTCATCTGGACTCTCCTCTGCTGCTGCTTCACAGGTAAAGTCCAGAGAATCAAACTCCTCTCCTCTATGAACATCCGTCCCTCTGAAATGAAGCCCACAAAACCCTGACACTGCTTTATGTTTCTGTCTCTGTATCCTCAGAGTCCAGAGGACAGGTCACAGTGACTCAGCCTGCAGCATTGAGCTCTGCTCCGGGAGGCTCCATCACCATCTCATGTAGGATCAGTCCGAGTGTTTCCAGTACTAACCATCTGAGCTGGTACCAACAGAAAGATGGAGAAACTCCTAAACTGCTCATTAAGTATACTAGCTCTCGAGCATCAGGGATTCCAGGTCGTTTTACAGGCAGTGGATCTGGATCTAGCTTCACTCTGACCATCAGTGGAGTCCAGACTGAAGATGCTGCAGTTTACTACTGTAAGAGTGTTCATGTCATCAACAGTCAGCTTGTGTTCACACAGTGAAAAAGCGTCGTACAAAAACCTCCCTCAGTCAGACTGAACAGAAACTGAACTGACAGCTGCAGCTGGAAGCTTCTGCAGAGACTGACACACTTCACTGAAGACACACACACAGTATCTTATCAAACACACACCACCATAAAATCATCCTGTATGCTGATGATATACAGCTATACTTTTTAAACCCTCATGTCCCACTGATTATGTCCATAAAGCCATCACTCATTTATGGAACCAGTGCGTCTCAAACTAAAGGCTGTACTGAAGGTTGGCAGCCTGAAACCCTGCAGTAATGAACTGTAGTGAACCCTTCCTCATGGTCGATGGTACAGATTAACTACAATAATTAAAGATAACTTCATAATCGACATCCTCTGAATACAGAGGATGTCAAGCTGCTGAGTATGATCACGTAGAAGAAGCTGCTAACATATGGAAGTTGTTCTGGACGGTGGAATCAGAGGGAGTATTGTTTATTCGTTTTGTAAATAAATAATTTATTAAATCAATATCTTCTGATGACATGTCTTGTCTTTAGTTGGAAGCCTGGTAATAAGCAGGAGAATGTTTGGTGAATCGGTGGTTATGCAAATTAGAAACCTTACTGCATGAGCAAGACACGAACACAAACAACATGCTGACTATACATGAGCTGTAATATATTGCTTAGTTGGTTTTCTTGTGTATTTAGCTGGTACCTTCATTGTTTGAATTTTAAACTTCTTCTTTCTAGAAGTGTAAATACAAGATCTAATGCCTTTATTATTAAATTATGTTTACTCAATGGTCCCTTGAAGAGACCGGTCCAGTGATTATCATCAAACATTATCATCAGTGTAATTTAAGACCCTGTTAGAGTGAGTCAGAGCATTTCCATAGAGAGCCACTTTGCATCAGCAGCACCATGCTCCAGTGCTCTGGGAGACTTTATAGTCCTGAGAGTTGAACACTGGATGACTGACAGCTGTCCTTCATCACAACAGAAGCCACAGAAATCCTCCTCTTCATCAAAAACATGACTCTGATCTGCGTCCTCATCTGGACTCTCCTCTGCTGCTGCTTCACAGGTAAAGTCCAGAGAATCAAACTCCTCTCCTCTATGAACATCCGTCCCTCTGAAATGAAGCCCACAAAACCCTGACGCTGCTTTATGTTTCTGTCTCTGTATCCTCAGAGTCCAGAGGACAGGTCACAGTGACTCAGCCTGCAGCAGTGAGCTCTGCTCCGGGAGGCGCAGTCACCATCTCATGCAGGATCAGTCAGAATGTTCACAATAATAACTATCTGCACTGGTACCAACAGAAAGATGGAGAAACTACTAAACTGCTCATTTACTATGCTAGCACTCGAGTATCAGGTATTCCAGATCATTTTACAGGCAGTGGATCTGGATCTAGCTTCACTCTGACCATGAGTACACACACACACACACACACACACACACACACACACACACACACACACACACACACACACACACACACACACACACACACACACACACACCACCATAAAATCATCTTGTATGCTGATGATATACAGTTACACTTTACAAACCCTCATGTCCCACTGATTATGTACAAATAAATGTCCCTACTGAGGTTACCTTCACCTCCATAGATGAAATGTGGTTTGCATATTTAACATGTTAAGACCTTCAAAAAAAATAAGCCTCTGGTACCCATACTTAAAAATCAACAACAAGACGTCAGTTATTTTAATGTTAATTTAATATTAAGGTGTTATTTTGGCGATGATGAACATCCGTATTTGAATAAACTACTTTCAGGGGCGTCATCTGATCACACCCAAAATTGGTCAGTGTGTTGAACACAAGTTGAAAGATATAAGTTATTAAAAGATTGAGTCTACATCAAAAGTGTGGCTGTGGCTTTTTCTAACTCTCATAAAATGTTCCCTGTTCTCCAAATGTTACATCAACATGTTCCAGACTTCTGGTTTGAGTTTCTGGTTGGAAATCAATCAGATCATTGACCTCTGCATCACATTAAGACTCTCCACTGATCTTTGGGTGAAATTTAAAAATACAAACACCAAGATATGAAAATAACCTGCTTCAATATTTACATTGCTTTCCATTTCACGTCAAATTTGATATTTATTACCTAATTTGTTTCAGACTTGAGTGTCCAGAGTCAACTTAATGAGCTTGACAACACAAATAATATATTTCACTTTACTTTAGTGTGTAATTCTACATATTTATAATAATATATAAAGCATGTATACAGTTAGAGCATGCATGGACATAGCTGATACGACAATGAGTGAATCTTCTGACTAAGAGCTAAAAAAGAAAGACTTCTCTTGAGTTGAGTCTTTCATCCTTCAACATTACATGAATTCAAATCTTGATTTTCATGAATTGTATTCGACTTTATGTCGATGATACCCTGTTTATTTTGTTATCTTGAGAAATATCAGATGTTTTCAGATGAATGTTCTTTATGCAGTTTAATAATACATGAACAGAACACATGGATCTTCTTGAAGCTGAGTTATATGAGAGGAAGTTTTTGTTACAGTTTTAAAGAAGTCTTTATTCCACTAAAGCTTCTTATATATCAAGGGAATGATAGACAGGAAGTGAAAATGCACACCACTTTGATGATATACATAATAAAATCTTTATTGTTTTAAAACATTGAATCCATCAGCATGAGTAGAAACAGTGAAATGTTGAAACATGAAACATGTCATGATTGAAAGAGAGAACCAGAGACAGAGAGTTTAGACTGAGAGCAGGAACAGAGAACAAACAGAATCAGGGTCCCAGTGAGTCAGATCAGGACTGGCGACACTGGTCTCTGCTCAGGGACCGTGAGACCAGAGTCTGAGAGCCCTGGGTGGCCTCACAGGTCACAGAGCCCAACTTCCTCCACTGGTCTACAGGGAGCCTCAGGGTGCTGCTCCAGCTGTAGAGGCCGTCCTTCTGCAGCGCCCCGGGGCTCATGCTCTCCTCCCAGCTGCTGCTGATGCTGCCGCCACCGCCCATCTTCCAGGCCAGAATCCAGCCTGAGGGGTAGCCCTTGTTGGCCAGGCACATGAGCGTGGCCGTCCCCTGCTGCAGCTCCTTATCGGAGGGGGGCAGCACCGTCAGGGTGGGGCGCGTATCACCTAGGAGACACCAATCAGCTTAGAGGACAGGGACCACACAGCTATCAATCAAACAGCAGACACTGAGACAGCTTTAATGTTGAAAGTTGAACTTCTGCTTGAAGGAGTTTGTGTCAGGTGTTTTTTCTGCTCCACCAGTCACTCACTCACACATTGTTTCACTTCCCTTTAAGAAGCCTCTCATGCATATCAGCACAGAGACACTCATCATACAGAACCAGCTCAAACACATCAAACTACAAATTCAATATCTGACAGAAACTCATCAAATCATTCAAACCTCTGTAAAACATGTTGAACTATTCAGAGGGGACGAAAACTCAAACGTGCTTCATGTGAATCAAAATGATAATCAGATTAAAAACTCTTCAAACGCCTCAATGAGAGAAATATCCTTCAAAGTTTTCACTGCAGTGTAAAATATGATGTTAGAACAAAGAAGAAAAGAGAATCATTTTTTCATCAACTTCAAGCTTTTTAACTTTCAACAACTTCTGACTAGACTGAGTCAAACTAGGTTCAGTGCAGCTGTCCTGAGTTTACCTCCACGGCACAGAAACAAGGATGAAAAAAATCAACGATTAAAGAGACGAAATTTAAAGAAGTTCTGTTACCAACGAGGATTTAAACGATTCTGTCTCTAAAAGATTAAGAGTTGAAATTTAAACTTACTTCCAACATCCAGTCTGGTTCCTCCACCGAACGTGAGCCACAGTGATACAAAGTCATTGAGCCGCCGTACAAAAACCTCTGACTGTAGAGAGACACGGCTCTCTGACTCTGACTGAACTAAACCTACCATCACTTCAAGACTGAACTCTACCCTGAGACTGAAAGTCAAGTATTTAAAAATGATCATTCTGGTCTGATGTACACTTTAAGCTTTATTACACTTTTATGTTACTTCTTAAAAAACCTAAATCCTTTCACCTCAGCTTTGTCCACATCACCTCTAAAACATGCAACAGGAGAGGAAATGATAATATCTGTTTCCATCAGTCTTGAATGTGAAAAAAGAGAAACAAAAATAAGTTACTGATTTAAAAAAAGAGTGAAAATTTGACTTACTTCCAACATCCAGTCTGGTTCCTCCACCGAACGTGTACCACAGTGATACAAAGTCATTGAGCCGCCGTACAAAAACCTCTGACTGTAGAGAGACACGGCTCTCTGACTCTGACACAAACAGAGTCTCCTGAATGAGTCTCTGCCTGAAAGACCTTCAGGAGAAAACGGGAGCAGACAATCAAACATTGCAACACATTTTCAAAAAGAAACATTTTCTCAGAGATTTATTTATTTGAGAATCATTTGAAATCCATTTTCTTCAACACACGATTAATAAGACTGAAGATATGGGGCGCCGTTTGTAAGGTTGTGCACACTGAAAATATCAGCAACAATTCTCAACATTTAACTCCAAAATGTCATAAAATCATAATGTAAATTTTAAAAGTCAAATTTTTATCACAATTAGAAGAATATTTATGATCTTCTTCATATTTAATTTTGTTGTAAAAAATATTTTTGGTTGCAATCACAATAAAATCAAAATGGTAAATCTAAATCTAAATATTAAATGTCAGTATTAATGTTATATATGAATATAAATGTTAAATATTAAATTTAAATGTTAAGCATAAATATTAAATATATATCTAAATGTTGAATGTTTATTATTAGATATTAATATAAATGTTAAGAATTAATGTTAAATATAAATGGTAAACATGAATATTAAAAATAAATAAAGATGTTAAATGTTAATTCTAAATGGTAAATATCAAAGTCAAATATGAATATGAATATAAATGTTAAATATTATCTTTAAATGTTAATTTACATATTAAATATATATCAAAATGTTTAATGTTGAATGTTTATTATTAGATATAAATATAAATGTTAAAAATTAATGTTAAATATAAATGGTAAACATGAATTTTAAAAATAAATAAAGATGTTAAATGTTAATTCTAAATGGTAAATATCAAAGTCAAATATGAATATGAATATAAATGTTAAATATTATATTTAAATGTTAAGTTTACATATTAAATATATATCTAAATGTCTAATTTTAAATATAAATATAAGTTATATAAAATACATGCAAAATATCATAACTAATTCACAAAAATATAAATGTTAAATGTTGAATCTAAATGTTAAATATAAAGATAAATGTTAAAATGTAAATATAAATATAAATATTAAGTATCAATCTAAATATAAATGTTAAATGTTGCTCTGCAATCCTAAATATTACCTTCTTTGGAAATACACACTGGAAAAGATGAGATACCAAAATAAAAGCTTCATAAAAAAGATCCAGACTTAAAGCATCTCAGCTTGTCTGGATCTTAGTCTGGGTCAGTTCTGTCTCTGAGCGTTGTGAAATCTCTTTATGGACTCCAAAACTGGCTTTCTAACATTTTTAAGGCCAGCAGTCCGTCTAGTAACCCGAAGGAGTCAGGATGACAGACTATGGTTGGGATATCTGTATCACTTTATGAAGCTTTTATTTTGGTATGAAAGGCACCCTGTACAAATTCAAACATTTAGATTTAGATTTAATATTTATATTTGAAAATGTACACTACATTTTTATGATGTTTTGGAGCTAAATGTGGAGAATTGCTGCTGTTATTGTCAGTGTGCACAATTCAAAATAGAAGCATGACTCTAAATGACTGAACTTTATTTCACCAGTTGTGTGATTCATTTATTGATCCTTTGTTAACATCATCATCAGCATGATCTAAATCCCTGTTGGAGTGAGTCAGAGCATTTCCATAGAGAGCCACTTTGCATCAGCAGCACCATGCTCCAGTGCTCTGGGAGAGTTTATAGTCCTGAGAGTGTAACACTGGATGACTGACAGCTGTCCTTCATCACAACAGAAGCCACAGAAATCCTCCTCCTCCTCCTCCTCATCAAAAACATGACTCTGATCTGCGTCCTCATCTGGACTCTCCTCTGCTGCTGCTTCACAGGTAAAGTCCAGAGAATCAAACTCCTCTCCTCTATGAACATCCGTCCCTCTGAAATGAAGCCCACAAAACCCTGACGCTGCTTTATGTTTCTGTCTCTGTATCCTCAGAGTCCAGAGGACAGGTCACAGTGACTCAGCCTGCAGCAGTGAGCTCTGCTCCGGGAGGCTCCGTCACTATCTCATGCAGGACCAGTCAGAGTATTTACAGTGATAATCTAGCCTGGTACCAACAGAAAGATGGAGAAATTCCTAAAATGCTCATTCGCGATACCAGCACTCGAGCATCAGGCATTTCAAGTCGTTTTGCAGGCAGTGGATCTGGATCTAGCTTCACTCTGACCATCAGTGGAGTCCAGACTGAAGATGCTGCAGTTTACTACTGTCAGAGTGAACACAGCATCAACAGTCAGTGGGTGTTCACACAGTGAAAAAGCGTCGTACAAAAACCTCCCTCAGTCAGACTGAACAGAAACTGAACTGACAGCTGCAGCTGGAAGCTTCTGCAGAGACTGACACACTTCACTGAAGACACACACACAGTATCTTGTCAAACACACACCACCATAAAATCATCCTGTATGCTGATGATATACAGTTACACTTTACAAACCCTCATGTCCCACTGATTATGTCCATAAAGCAAACAATATTTAAATGAATAATTATTTCCCTCTTCAAAAATACTCATTAGAGAACTTCGTGTTTAATTTTTCAAAAGCTTAAATGTCCTTTTTAATTAAGCAGAATGTTCAGCTTCTTTTTTTTTTTTTTATTGATTTTATAGAAACATACACTGCCCCAGAAAATGTCACATCCAGTTCATGCTGAGGGGAAAACAAAGCACTAACCACAAAGAGCTGCTGTGAGCTCCTCTGCTCTACAAATGAACTAAAAGCACCACAACTAAGTTTTATCTAACCAACAGAAGCACAGAGACAAATAGGAAGCGGTGGAGACACGATGAAGTCCTGAAGACCATTGCTGAAGCCATCATCACAGGGACTGATTGGGTGAAGTGGTCCCGTCCATCCAATCAGGTCACCCCCTTCTTGAGAGCAGCAGAGAGAGCCTCAAGATGGCTG
This sequence comes from Notolabrus celidotus, assembly GCF_009762535.1. Taxonomy (NCBI): domain Eukaryota; kingdom Metazoa; phylum Chordata; class Actinopteri; order Labriformes; family Labridae; genus Notolabrus; species Notolabrus celidotus. Next base: position 31,084,057 of record NC_048287.1, on the reverse strand, counting down.
TGTCTTAAAAGAGGAGAGAATGGTAACTAGCCATCTGGGCACAAGCTGGGACCTGATCAAGCCTAGTTGGGTCACCTGGAGGAGGGTGTCTAATGTTGAATGACCCGAAACACCTGATGATTCCAGGAACATCGTTGATGAAGGTCCAGAGAGCATCAACAGATGGATGCACACAGCTTAGGTGGTGACTGTCTCTGTGCTGATGTGCATGCAATGACTCAATCAAAAGTTCTCTGACTCAATGTCAGATCTGGAACCTTAATTCTTTAATCATTTGAGGATAAATGAACTAAAACGCTTGAATACAGGATCTATGCAACTGATACTAAATCATGCTTCATAAATAATCCTGTGAATGGATTGGTTGAGTAATAAACATAACACACATAAGACCTTGTTGGAGTCCATCAATCATTTCCATAGAGAGCCACTTTGCATCAGCAGCACCATGCTCCAGTGCTCTGGGAGACTTTATAGTCCTGAGAGTTGAACACTGGATGACTGACAGCTGTCCTTCATCACAACAGAAGCCACAGAAATCCTCCTCCTCCTCCTCATCAAAAACATGACTCTGATCTGCGTCCTCATCTGGACTCTCCTCTGCTGCTGCTTCACAGGTAAAGTCCAGAGAATCAAACTCCTCTCCTCTATGAACATCCGTCCCTCTGAAATGAAGCCCACAAAACCCTGACGCTGCTTTATGTTTCTGTCTCTGTATCCTCAGAGTCCAGAGGACAGGTCACAGTGACTCAGCCTGCAGCAGTGAGCTCTGCTCCGGGAGGCGCCGTCACCATCTCATGCAGGACCAGTCAGAATGTTTATAGCTCAAATTGTTTAGCCTGGTACCAACAGAAAGATGGAGAAACTCCTAAAAGGCTCATTTACTATGCTAGCACTCGAGAATCAGGGATTCCAGATCGTTTTACAGGCAGTGGATCTGGATCTAGCTTCACTCTGACCATCAGTGGAGTCCAGACTGAAGATGCTGCAGTTTACTACTGTCAGAGTTTTCATGTCATCAACAGTCAGTATGTGTTCACACAGTGAAAAAGCGTCGTACAAAAACCTCCCTCAGTCAGACTGAACAGAAACTGAACTGACAGCTGCAGCTGGAAGCTTCTGCAGAGACTGACACACTTCACTGAGTACACACACACACACACACACACACACACACACACACACACACACACACACACACACACACACACACACACACACACACACACACACACACACACGCACACGAAACATGTTTGAACATTAATGAAAACATTAAACAGAACATATGGTTTTCATCACTCGAGTACTCAGTAAATGTTAGATATAAATTTTAAATCTTAATGTTAAATATTAAATATTAAATTTTAAATCTAAATGTTGATTGTTAAATCTATAGTTTCATACTAACTTCACTCCGTCTCTTCCCTGTGTTCAATCTACATATCATGACATGTTTGGTCAGCAGGGGGCGCTCTATGCGTTGGAGATGAGTCGCAAACACCAGCAGAACAAGTCTGAAGAAGGTGATGTGTGAGCTCAAGTGCAGAGAGAGATAGATCCTGATTGGACTTCATGGATTTGAACTCTACTCTGAAGTTCAGAACGATTAAAGAGTTTCTGAAAGATCCAGAATCTCTTTAGAATTACATACCACAAAGAATAAACATGTATCTTATTTCACTGTTTGTTATACAGTTTCATGTATCATATTATTTTAATCAAGAATTATAATTTCATGTCTGATAAAGCTCTCTAATTTATTTTTCTATTGCATTATAATGTGTATAATTATACATATACAAGTTTCCTTTCATAGATAAGACTTAAGTTCAAATAAGTACAGATTGATCTCATGGTGTTTCATCTTGTACTTTGTTACTCGAGATACAAAAAGTAGCTTTTAAATTAATGTTGTGTTAACATAACATATTGATCTTTCTAAACTAGAAGCATGACCCTAAATAATGTAAACATCATCATCAGCATGATCTAAATCCCTGTTAGAGTGAGTCAGAGCATTTCCATAGAGAGCCACTTTGCATCAGCAGCACCATGCTCCAGTGCTCTGGGAGAGTTTATAGTCCTGAGAGTTGAACACTGGATGACTGACAGCTGTCCTTCATCACAACAGAAGACACAGAAATCCTCCTCCTCCTCCTCATCAAAAACATGACTCTGATCTGCGTCCTCATCTGGACTCTCCTCTGCTGCTGCTTCACAGGTAAAGTCCAGAGAATCAAACTCCTCTCCTCTATGAACATCCGTCCCTCTGAAATGAAGCCCACAAAACCCTGACGCTGCTTTATGTTTCTGTCTCTGTATCCTCAGAGGCCTTAATACAGGTCACAGTGACTCAGCCTGCAGCAGTGAGCTCTGCTCCGGGAGGCTCCGTCACCATCTCATGCAGGACCAGTCACAATGTTTGGTATAGCAGCCCATATCACTACTTAGCCTGGTACCAACAGAAAGATGGAAAAACTCCTAAACTGCTCATTTATCGTGCTAGCACTCGAGCATCAGGGATTCCAGATCGTTTTACAGGCAGTGGATCAAACTCAAACTTTGCTCTGACCATCAGTGGAATCCAGACTGAAGATGCTGCAGTTTACTACTGTAAAGGAAATTATGATTCTAGCAGCTATGATGTGTTCACACAGTGAAAAAGCGTCGTACAAAAACCTCCCTCAGTCAGACTGAACAGAAACTGAACTGACAGCTGCAGATGGAAGCTTCTGCAGAGACTGACACACTTCACTGAAGACACACACACACACACACACACACACACACACACACACACACACACACACACACACACACACACACACACACACACACACACACACACACACACACACACACACACACACACACACACACACACACACACACACACACACACACACACACACACACACGTGAACACAAGCACAAATGATCCATGAAACATTCATCGTTCATGAAGTTCAACAAAGATATCTTGGACACAGTTAACATCGCACGACTCAGAGAAGTCTTCAGTCTTGATCTCAGACTCTGTTTGTGAACGTCTCTCTGAGTTCCTGTCTCGCTCTGGTGCTCCAGATAAACCCAGAAGAATCACATCCTCAATCATCAGATTGTGGAACAGAAACTGTGGCGTTTATTCAACAGATAAAATGTTTGACTTTTATACAAATCACAACATAAATACAGATTCTATAAACAGAAAAACAAGATAAATATGACATTTGGATTATTTATAAAACATAAAACTGATCAAACATTCAGTTCTATTATTATTATCACTACTGCGAACAGTTTCAGGTAAACATCACTATCAAAAGGTGGAGTTACATTTCATCACATATCTCTGAAACATCATTTCAGTGAAGTTCAGGGAGCTCTAGATGGGACTCCTAAATCCATCAGTGAGTCAAATACTCCACACGAGTTATCAGAGTCACATCACAGTAAACATGAAACACTGTCACATGACAAATACTCAGATCGCATTGATCCTGAGTTTTATTGCCGAGTTGGAGGAGTTAAATTGTTCAATTCAAGACAAATATTGTAATTTCTGGAATAACCAGATACATTGTAGTCACAAATAAAAGCTAAACACGCTTGACTGCAAAAATAAACTTTAAGGTTTCTCTTAGATTGAATGGTTTTTCAACATTACAGCATTTTATCTCACAGCCAGAATAACTGTGAAAATATTACATGAATTAATGTGAAGCTGAAAATATTTTTCCTCACTTTTGTTCATTTAAATTTAAATTATAGAGAAACAAAATACTTTTTAATTATAAGTGTATTTATTTACAGTTAATTTCATCCTTTTATTTTATAATTTCCTGTTATTCTTATTTCTTATTTCTTTTTTTATTTTACATTTTGATAAAGGAATTAATTAAATAATGTGTGGGCTGCACGGTGGTGCAGTGGGTAGCGCTGTTGCCTCACAGCAAGAAGGTTACTGGTTCAAGTCCCCAGTCGGGCAGGTGCATGTGTGGGTCCTGTTCGGGTGCTCCGGCTTCCTCCCACAGTCCAAAAACACGCTCTCCAGGTTAATTGGTTACACTAAATTCCACGTGAGTGTGTGCGTGAATGGTTATCTGTCTTTTTCAGATGTTTGCCCGGTGAAAGGTTGGCGACCTGCCCAGGGTGTACCCTGCCTTCCGCCCAAAGTCAGATGGGATAGGCTCCAGCCCTGCCTTGACCCCTAACGGGATAAGCGGTCAGGATAATGGATGGAATTAATTAATGTACTCTTATTTTTTTATTTATTTTTAATTTTCCCAATGGATTTTTTAATTTAACATTTTAATTAATTATTAAATTAATGTATTTTATTTTTCTAATTTATTTAAATTTTCTCTATGGGTTTTTTTAATTTAACATTTTAATAAATTAGTTAATTAATTGATTCATGTATTTGAATTTTCTAATTTATTTTAACTTTCTCAATGTATTTTTTTTTATTTTACATTTTAATTAATTAAAAAACTTAATTTATTTTATTTTTCTAATTTATTTCAATTTTCTCTATGGGTTTTTTTACTTAACATTTTAATTAATTAATAAATTAATGTATTTTTACTCATTCATTTATTTTCGTTTTCTCTATGGGTTTTTCTAATTTAACATTTTAATCAATAAATTAATGTATTCTAATTTTCTCTATAGGTTTTTTTAATTTAACATTTTAATTCATTAATAAATTAATGTATTTTTTTTTCTAATTTATTTAAATTTTCTCTCTGGGTTTTTTTAATTTAACATTTTAATTAATTAGTTAATTAATTAATGTATTTTAATTTTCTAATTTATTTTAACTTTCTCAATGGAATTTTTTTTAATTTTACATTTTAATTAATTAATTACTGTCTTTTTAATTATTGAATTAATCCATGTATTTTTATTCGTTAATTTATTTTCATTTTATCTATGGATTTTGTTTTTAATTAACTATTTGTGCATGAGACCTGCTTCTGAGTCTAAAAAGGCTACATTGTGGTTTTGTGCTGTGTTGGCTGCGTCAAAAAAAAAAGTTAAAAATAAATTATGAATTATAGGAAAAAATTTGCAATGTTAAAAAATGTAATTAAAGATAATTAATGCAAAATGTGGGTTATCCAAAGTGACCAAATGAATAAAAACATGCTATGCAAATCAGTTAATTATCAATGAATCTATCAATATCTTGAATTTCCCTAACAAACCATACTGCCTCAGCAGCACCACGCTCCAGCACTCTCAATAATGAAGGGTTTCTCTTCCCTGTGAGTGTCCATGTGCTTCGTTAGGTTCACTTTCTTGGCAAACCTTTTCCCACACGCCGAGCAGCTGAACGCTTTCTCTCCCGTGTGAACCGACATGTGATGATTCAGACGTTTCTTCTGCGTAAAACTTTTCCCACACTCGGAGCAGCTGAACGGTTTCTTCTCTTCTGCGTGAACCGCCATGTGCTGGATCAGTTCTTCTTCGGATTGAAAGCTTTTGTCGCAGTCGATGCAGGCGAATGAACTCTCTCCCGTGTGAACCATCACGTGTCTTGCGAGGGCGCCCTTCTGGCTGAATCCTTTGTCGCAGAACGGGCAGCAGAACGGTTTCTCCCCCGTGTGGAGTAATAAATGTTGGGTGAGGTTTCCTTTGAAGTGGAAGCCTTTGTTACACTGAGAGCAGCTGAAGGGTTTCTCTCCCGTGTGGAGCCTCATGTGTTGCGTTAAGCCTCCTTTTTGGGTGAATGTTGCCCCACACTCGGGGCAGTAGAAGGGTTTCTCTTGACTGTGGATTTCCAACTCCTCAGTCACAGTTTGTGAGTCATGGTTTCCGCCACACTCAGAGAAGCTGAAGGGTTTCTCTCTGTTGTGAATCACCATGTGTTTAGTGAGGTTCCCTTTATCCGCGAATCTTCTATCGCACTCGGGGCAGCTGAAGGGTTTCTCCCCGGTGTGGATCAACATGTGTCGGGATATGTTCTTCTTGTGGTTGAATCTTTTCCCGCAGGCGGTGCAGCTGAACGGTTTCTCTTCACTGTGGACCGACCTGTGATTGATCATGGTTCCTCGAGAGTTGAATCTTTTACCGCACTTGGAGCAGCCGAACGGTTTCTTCTCCGTGTGGATTATCATGTGCTGGGTGAGATTGTAGTTCCGGGCGAATCTCATTCCACATATGGAGCAGCTGAAGGGTTTCTGTCCCGTGTGAATCATCAAGTGTTTGGTTAGATTTCCGTTCCTCGTGAATGTCTTGCCGCACTGCGAGCAGCTGAAGGATTTCTTTGGTTTCTTCTTTTTAACCACTTCCTGAGAGTCTGGAGTCTCCTTGCAATCATCATCGCTGTCTTTGGTGTCCAGTTCAGAAGAGTCCTCAGACTTGACCTTGGGATCCGAGTTCCTGGCTTGCTCTGGTCCCGCACAGTCCTCTTCATTAGTTTCTGTTTGTCCCTGATGAAGCTGTGAGGACTGAGGCTCCTCGTCATCATCTTCACTCTCGGGATCAGGATTGAAAGTGAACTTGATGATATCCTCCTCCTCGAGTCCTCGAAGCGGCTCTCCCTCCTTACTCCAGAGTTCCTCCTGTTCCTCTTTGATGTGAGGAAGCTTAGAGTCCTCCTGGTCCAGACTAAATCTGTCACACTCAGAGCAGCTGAATGGTTTCTCCTTGTGCTGGGTTAGACGTCCATTTATTTTCATTGTTTTACCACACTGACAGCAGCGGTGTGATTTCTTCTCTCTGGTGTTTTTCAGAGACTTTAAACTCGACTGGCGGTCTCTAGCCTCCTTACATTCATCATCGCTGTCTTCAGTCTCCGGTTCAGAAGAGTCCTCAATCTTGACCTCAATCTCTGGTTGCAAAAGTCCTTCCACATCTGAGTTCCTGGCTGGTTCTGGTTCCTCACAGTCCTCTCCATCGGCGTCTGTTTCCATCCCTTCAGTTTGTCTTAGATGAAGCTGTGAGGACTGAGGTTCCTCTTCATCATCCTCACTCTTCACAGAGACAGCAGTGAATGGGAACATGTTGGTATCAGCCTCCTCCAGTCCTTGAAGCGGCTCTCCTTCCTGACTGCTCCAGAGCTCCTCCTGTTCCTCTTTAACGTGTTGTGGCTTAGTGTAGTCCTGGTCCTGCTGCTCAGGCCGCCTCTCTTTAATGACTGACAGCTGTCGGACGTCTGCAGGAAACACTAAAACACACAAAGAGACATGAGAGGAAGCTGTGAGTTTATGTTAACATCAACAAATGTTTTAGTTTCCCCCTTAAAGTTAATGATTTAATCCACTTTCATTCATACAGCGCCAAAGGAAACCTTAAACTGTCAGTCAGACTGAACTTGCACCGAGTGAATTTACTCACAGTCTGACTGACATCGATAATGTGTTTGGAGCATGGCGTCTCTCTTGCATGGATACAACTCAATCGGCCACAAACTGGCTTAGGAGTTCTTAGCATCAGACTTCCACCAGATCCGCTGCGCTTTTCAGAACGCAACACGGGTCAGGACTGCAGGAACAGCTGGAGTCATGTGACCGAGGTTTTCCTCCTCCTCCTCCTCCTCTCCTCATCCATGTTGTCTTTCTGGTCCTCTGAAAACCTCTGACCTGTTGACTCCAGGCCTGGCTCCGCTCATCATGAGCTACCAGAAAGCTCTACTGTCTGCTTAGCTTTAAATACACTTGTGATACAGTCACCCAGGATGCATGTTAATGCTGCATACAGAGACAGAGTGCTAGCTAAGTTTGCCGGTAATGTGAGCCTTGTTGGAGAAGAATGAAGGAGATGATGAGATGCTCTTTAAACATGAAAGATAGACGGTCTGCGAATCTGACATTTTGGAGGAAGGAACAGAAAGTAAAGGCTATCTCAAGCTTCTTACAGCCGATCAGGGTCGACATGCTTCTTGCACAAAACTGTAGTCCATAATAACACAGGGCTTCCACCAGATCCGTATCTGGTCTGTCCCCAATCAGCTGCGGTCCTGCTCCATGCTCTCTTGTCCGTCAACACCCACCTGTTGTGTTTTAAAAAATGCAGCTGGAGTCATGTGACCGAGGTTTCCAAGCAGTAATCCCTGAATCAAGGAGTCTCCTCCTCCTCCTCTCCTCATCCATGTTGTCTTTCTGGTCCTCTAAAAACCTCTGACCTGTTGACTCCAGGCCTGGCTCCACTCATCATGACTTTGGTTTGTTGTTGTAGTTAAGTGAAATACTATCTGGTGATAACACAGAGTGTTTTATTCTGAAAATTAAGGCAAGGCAAGGCAAGGCAGCTTTATTTGTATAGAGCATTTACTCAATGTGCTTTACATTAAAACATTAAAAGCATTGGAAACATTCAGACAAGCACAAAAAAAAAGAGCACAATTAAAATGACAAATATAATAAAACAGAAAAGAAAAGGAAAATTAGAAATATATTAAAGATTAAATTAAATGTTTAATTTAAAGTGAGTTAAAATAATCTAAGATAGGAAGGCAGAGGTAAATAAAAAGGTCTTAATCTTTGATTTAAAAGAGGTGAGAGTTGGAGCAGACCTGCAGCTTTCAGGGAGTGTGTTCCAGATATGTGGAGCATAATGACTAAACGCTGCTTCACCATGTTTCCTTCTGACTCTAGGGACTGGAAGCAGACCAGGACCTGATGACCTCAGAGGTCGAGGTGCTTCATAAAGTAGCAGCAGATCAGCCTAAACCATTCAGGTCTTTATAAACCATCAGCAGGATTTTAAAGTCTATTCTCTGACAGACAGGAAGCCAGTGTAGAGATCTAAGAACTGGAGTGATGTGGTCTACTGTTTTGGTCCTTGTTAGGACTCGAGCAGCAGCATTCTGTATGAGCTGCAGCCGTCTGATGGACTTTTTAGGGGGTCCTGTAAAGACCCCGTTACAGTAGTCTAGTCTGCTGAAGATAAATGCATGGAGGAGTTTTTCTGCATCCTGCTGAGACATGAGTCCTTTAATCCTTGATATATTCTGAAGGTGATAGTAGGCGGACTTTGTAATTGTCTTAATGTGGCTGCTGAAATTAAGATCTGAGTCTAAGACTACACCAAGGTTTCTGGCTTGGTTTGAACATTTCATCTGTGCAGATTGGAGCTGAGCAGTAACCTTTAACCTTTCTTCCTCCAAAAACAATCATTTCAGTTTTTTCTTTGTTTAACTGAAGAGAGTTCTGTCTCGTCCAGTCATTGATTTGTTCAATGCATTTACTCAGTGTTTGTATGGGACTATAATCCCCTGGTGATATGGTGATTAACCGGATGTTTTCATTTTGTTTTGGTGAAACCTGACTTCCTGTCCCGCTCCATCTGCTCTGTTGAGATTGATGCATTGTGCTCCGGCATCCGGTCAAAAATAGAAGTCTTGTGTCTCTGATCCTGGCTCTCAGTCTCCACTCTAATTCATCCCAAAGGTGTTCTATCGGGTTCAGGTCAGGACTCTGTGCAGGCCAGTCAAGTTCATCCACACCAGACTCTGTCATCCATGTCTTTATGGACCTTGCTGTGTGCACTGGTGCACAGTCATGTTGGAAGAGGAAGGGGCCCGCTCCAAACTGTTCCCACAAGGTTGGGAGCATGGGAATGTCCAAAATGGTTTGGTATCCTGAGGCATTCAAAGTTCCTTTCACTGGAACTAAGGGGCCAAGCCCAGCTCCTGAAAAACAACCCCACACCATAATTCCTCCTCCACCAAATTTCACACTTGGCACAATGCAGTCCGAAATGTACCGTTCTCCTGGCAACCTCCAAACCCGGACTCGTCCATCAGATTGCCAGATGGAAAAGCGTGATTCATCACTCCAGAGAACGCGTCTCCACTGCTCTATGGTCCAGTGGCGGCGTGCTTTACACCACTGCATCCGATGCTTTGCATTGCACTTGGTGATTGTGATGGAATTCAGCAACAAACTGGACACTGGACACAGAAGACTCAGGAGACTCTGACGGCTTACGTTGAAATAGTTTATGTAGAACTTGGCCAAGGAGAAATAACATAACAGTACACAGGCAGGAGAGTGCAGTGCAATGCCAAGTCAGTTCTGACAGACAAAACCCTTGGCATGGTATTTATTCCCTCTGAAGACGACACTAAAGTTAGATAACCATGTTTGGACAATAGGAACACAACAAGTGGGAAGAAGACCTGTGCTCTAGTTCTGGAGACAGTAAGTCGGCCATAACACACAGATAAAGACGGGAGCAGGGGGAGAGACCTTGACTACTACCCTGACACGATCTCGCCCGTAACAGATGACATAGGAAACAAGTTACTCTAAACATGACATTTAGACTGAAAGAATACAATAGTTAAACATTCTTATATACATATATATAAGACTATGAAAATTCCACGACAGTGATGTATGGCTTGGATGCAGCTGCTCGGCCATGGAAACCCATTCCATGAAGCTCTCTGCGTACTGTACTTGGGCTAATCTGAAGGCCACATGAAGTTTGGAGCTCTGTAGCAATTGACTGTGCAGAAAGTCTGCGACCTCTTTGCACTATACGCCTCAGCATCCGCTGACCCCTCTCCGTTAGTTCACATGGCCTACCACTTTGTGGCTGAGTTGCTGTTGTTCCCAAACTCTTCCATATTCTTATAATAAAGCTGACAGTTGACTGTGGAATATTTAGGAGTGAGGACATTTCACGACTGGATTTGTTGCACAGGTGGCATCCTATGACAGTTCCACGCTGGAATTCACTGAGCTCCTGAGAGCGGCCCATTCTTTCACAAAGGTTTGTAAAAACAGTCTGCATGCCTAGGTGCTTGATTTGATACACCTGTGGCCAGGCCAAGTCATTAGGACACCTGATTCTGATCATTTGGATGGGTGAGCGAATACTTTTGGTGATGTAGTGGAGGTCCGCAGAGATGAACACCCCTAAAAGTCTGATCTCAAAATAGTCCCTGTCTCTTTGCAAACACTTACCTCAAACAGCTAAGACTGAATAAACTTACATCTTTACAAACAACACGAAGAGCCATTAGAAACACTCACTATCATGATCCAGCCTGCAGAGAGATGTACAGCTGAGAGCTGAACACACTGAGGACGTGTTGTTAACTTAATACTGAAACATCCAGCAGCAGACACAAACACTGACCTGCTCTCTGCAGCTTTCCTCCAGGTGTTAAAACCACATCCATCCCTTCTCTCTGATGCTGGAGCTCCTCTTCGTATCCTGTCCCGGTGTTGTTGGATCTAAAAAGGTCTCTGTGATCCGGATCGAGGAGCCGCTGACTCAATAAATCATCCAGATCCTGAAACCTGGACTTCTATACTGTTCAAAAAGTCATTCAAGGAAAGGAACACTAAACATCCACACCTCTCTTTAGTCAGTAATCTGCTCATGTTGGTCGCGAGCTTATTGTGCTTAGCCAGGAGAAGGCCTCAGAGACCCGGAAGTGAAACACTACCATGGCCTTCAAAATAAAAGCACGGCTTGAATTATCGCAGCTCGTGTTTTGTAGTAGAAGCACAGATATAAGATCTGTTTTAAGGCGCCCCTTCCTGTCATACTTTGAGAAACCCTCAACAGCTGTTTCTGAGTAGTTTCGAGTACTGATGTGTTTTAATTTAATTTAATTTAATATATTATTTATTTATTTATTTATCTATTTAAATCAGTGCATTCACTGCCGTCCAATTTTTGTCAGCTTTGTTTATTTAATTATTGTTTATTTGTTATTTGATTCATTTAAATATTTAGTTTATATTACTTTATCCCTTGTTACTGTATATTATTTAGAAAGGGGTGGGAGGATTCTTTTTTATAAAAACTGAACTGTATAACTGAAAAAAAAAATCTGTTTTAAGAAAAAACAAACATTATAATTGAATCAAACTTTTATTATGAGGCCTCTGAAGTCCTCAAAATTAAGTAAGTTGGACTGACTACCTAGGGTCCAAGTGGGGAGGGTAGTGATGTGTCATGATCAAAAGCTGCAGCTCTGAGAGACGATGCTCTATAGACTTTTAAACATAAACTAAAAAAAACAATTTATTCAGTATTTATTATCTATTCTTAATTTTTACTATTATGTTGATTTCTATTTTGTTTTATTATGTTATTATTTTATTTATTTATTTATTTATTATTAATCTACTCAGTGTTATTGATATTTGTAGCCTTTATTTTATTTTCAACTCTTATCCTTTCCCTTTTTAATTTATTTATTCAAACTATTTATATTCTTAATAAGATAAGATATTACTTTATTGATCCCCAGGGGGGGAAATTCAGTTGTTACAGCAACCCAGACATAAGTACAATCAAGAAGTTAAAATAAGTAAAATAAAATAAAATAAAATGAAATAAAAATAGATAAATAAAGATAAAAATACAATTTAGATATATACAATGTTGCAAATGGAATTTAGATTAAATAGCAGTAATTAAAATGTGTCAGTAGTGACAGGTTGACATGGTGTGATTATAGTTGGTAATGACAGATTAAGCAATAAATAAAAAATAATATTAATTTGATGCTAGGGATGTACATTTTAAGTATTTTCCTTGATGGATTTTTTTGAAGAGTTAATGATCAATTATTGATAAATCAATTTTAAAAAATCCTTATTATTCTTTTGTCAAAAATAAGGCAAAATACGTTTTTTCCCCCTAATTTATATTTTCTACAGCAACAGAATACACATACCTGAGGATATTGAATCAAGTACAACATGTTAAACGCTGATTATCAACAATCAGGCTCATAACAGTCTTCTCTGCTGACATAGTCTTATAAAGATGGCTGTCTAACATGAGTCTGGTCCTGCTGGAGGTTTCTGCCTGTTTAAAGGAAGTTTGTCCTCTCCACTGTAACTAGCTAAATACTGTGATGTGCAATGCTCATGATGGATTAAGGTGGGGTCAGACTGAGTCTTACCCTGTCTTGAAGTTGGGTCTCTGTTCATAATTTGACATAGAGTGGTCTAGACCTGCTCTGTTTGTAAAAGCGTCTTGAGATAACATTTGTTGTGATTTGGTGCTATACAAATAAAGGTTGATTGATTGATTGATTGATAAAGTGAAGGCTCATAAAATGGTTTTGAATCACAGAATTAAAAGGTGGACTCTGGGGAATTTTTTATGACGATGCTCGCCATTTCTTATGGTCATTAAAAATGACATTTTGAAGATGGAGAAATGGGAATATTTAGAGACATCTAGCTGTCAGATTCTAGATTGAAACACTGCTGCTCACCCCTCCTCTTGGTGAAGTGACGGTGGCCTTCAATGACAAGAAACTCCTGTTATGTATAATAAGTATGACCCTCCATTGTCAAGCTTTCACCATCAAAACCAGCTATCAATACAAATTCAAACA